>NW_027204981.1:15000-18526 GCF_024711535.1 Dipodomys merriami | reverse complement strand
GATGAGGAGAGGAATATTTTGGACTTTTATTTTCTTTCCTCTCTCATGTTTTCAAATGATTTCACATGAAGAGATTATCAATTAATTTATTAGTTAATGTTTTAAATACTACTAAATGAATGCTTTTTGTTTATATTTATTTATTTATTTATTGGTCGTGGGGCTTGAACTCTAGGCCTGGGCACTGTCCCTCAGCTCTTTAGCTCAAGGCAAGTGCTCTACCACTTGAGCCACAGTGCCATTTCCTGTTTTCTGGTGGTTTATTGGAAATAAGAGTCTCATGGATTTTCTTGCCCAGGCTGGTTTTGAACTGAGATCCTCAGATCTCAACCTTCTGAGTATCTAGGATTACAGGTGTGAGCCACCAGCGCTTTTGTTTATTTTTGCTGGTACTTGAACTCTGGTCCTTATCCTGTCACTAAGCTTTTTTACACACAACTAGCACTCTACCACTTGAACAATGCCTCCAGTTCTGGCTTCCTTTGTACCTGTTATGATAGGTACTTACTACCACACCCTGTGTTTTCTGTTGAGATGAGATATCATGAACTTTTTGCCTGAGCTGCCTGTCCTCAAGCTGTGATCCTCTTGATGCCCCCTGGAGATCTAGAATTACATACACATCTGAGCCACCATATTCTCCTTGTGGTGTCTCACATTTTTGCCTGACCTCAGACTATGATCCTTCTACATATTCCATCTGTGTAGCTAGAATCACAGGCATGAACCATCATATCAGTCATACTCATTGAGATGGAGTCTTACTACTTTTAGCCCAGGCTGGCCTAGAACAGTGATCTTCCTGATCTCTGCCTCCTGAGTAGCTAGGATTACAGGCCTGAGCCATCATGCCTGGCCTTATTTTCTTGGACATTCTGAAGAGTGAAATGGAATTTCAATGTAGTTCTCTTATGCATTTCCTGGTAGCTAAGACGTTGAATTTTTTTCATTTATTTATTGAAGAGGAAAGGCAGATGTATGGGCACAGATGCTTTAAGGAGCACTGAGGAGTGAGGAGAATACATAGAATGATTTCTATTAAGAGTGACAACTGTATAACTGGAGATAGTACATGACTCTCAGTTGTCTATGGATGGAGAATCCTAAATACATCTTCCTTTTACCTGGCTGAGACAGATTCAAAGGCAGGCATTGACCAGCAACAGGACATGTTCTTTGGCCAGGCTCAGTTTCTGAGTTGCCATCAGATTTGGGTGCTGCATTTGTGCGTGCATGCACACACATACATAAGTACTTGGGATTGAACCTAAGGCTTTGTGCTTACTAGGCAAGTGTTGTATCACTTAAGCCATGGTCCCAGTCTTTTGATTTACTTATTATTTTTATATTCGGTTGTTTTAGGGTTTGAACTTGGCTTTGTACTTCTAGGCTTTGTACTTCTAGTATTCCACCACTGGGCCAGGTGTTCCACTACTCCAGCCCTTTTATTTTGTTTTTGAGTTAGAGTCTCACTAACTTTCACCGGGCTGGCCTCCAATATGTGAGCCTCTTTCCTTGGCTTCTGGAGTAGCTGATATTGCAAGTGTGTCATACCATGCCCAGCTCTCTCCTTCTCCTCCAGTGCTCTGTCTTGGAGCTGTCATTTTCTGGGTTACTTACTCTATTGGCTTCACTGCTTGGAGAGATTGTACCACCTCTGTTCATCTATCATCCTATCTGCAAAAGGTTGTAATGATTGTCCCTACTTCCTAGATTTGTCAGAGAAATGAAGGGTTACTACATTCAAAGTGTCAGATGTGCCCAGTCCTGGTAGCTCATGCCTGTAATCAGGAGGCTGAGATCTGAGGGTTATGGTTCAAAGCCAGCCTGGGCAGGAAAGTCTTTGAGACTCTTACTTCCAATTAATCACCAGAAAGCCAGAATTGATGCTGTGGCTCAAATTGGTAGAGTGCTAGTCTTGAGAGAAAAAGCTCAGGGGCAGTGCCCAAGCCTTGAGTTCAAGCCCCATGATTGACAAAAACAAAAAACAAAAAAACAAAAAAAAATGTGTCAGGTGCCTGGATGTTTTCCTTTGTTCTTACTATCACCAGGGTTGCTCTGTTTGGTTGCTCTGTCATCTGTCACTAGTGTGTTCCCTGTATGTGTCACTGTTGCCCATTTCTGGCTCTCATTAGTGATGTGGATTCTTTACATCCAGGCAGTCACAGAGAGTGCATTTTCAACAGGCAGTGCGATCACACAGCTGGTTTTGAGTAGTTCCTAGACAGTGGATTCTCATGTTACCCACAGAAGCACAAATGGTTGGCAGGATTTGCTCATTTTAATAAAAAGGAAACATTGCTCAGCAGAGACTAAATAATTTCATTAGGTTCTACAGCTGTGGCTGGTAGAGTAAGGATTTGAACTTTCATTTTAAAAACATATTCCTTTGAAATGAATTAGAATGACCCACGCTCCCACCTATACCTGCAGTTTGGCCTGGGTGAAGGAAATTGCTTAATGACATGCATCAGTTTTGCAGACGTTTATCTATCTGCCTTGTTTATTGGTGTAGAAGGTACATTATGGCATTTCTACAATGCATACAATGTACTTTGATCATGTTCACCCTTCCATCGCTCCTCCTGTTCCCCTACCTCCCCTTATTCCTGTCCCTTCCACCTGATAGTAGTCTTTTTTCATGACCCTTTATTACCATCGTTAGCTCTCTGGTTTTCTCTCACTCACATCTCTCCCTCTAGGAATGGGGCATTATGGCAGTGCAAAACTGCGGGGAGCTAGGGCGAACGCCATTACAAGATGGCGCCCACTCCCTTGCAGCTTTGAGGTCCATATTAGGCAGTGCTTGGCGGGACGGTGGGTCCTGGGCTTTGTGCATGCGCGAGCCACGTAGAGTCCCCAGCCAATCCTGTGGCACCTGGTGACGGTGAAAGGCAGACGACCAATGATAGAACGACCTGTGTTCCTATTCCCTATATAAGCGGCCATGTTTTGGGTGCACGCTCTCTCGCGCTCAAGCTCTCCTACAAGTAACAAGGCTCTCCAATAAAGCGTGATCTGAGAAGACTCCTGGTGTGGTGGTCGTTCTTCCTCGCTGGCCGAGAAGGCGTTCGCCGCACAAAACCACCCCTCCTCCATGCCCTGAAACCTTATGTGTGGGAGCTACAGAGCTGTATTCTGGGTCATCACCGCTCACCTGTGCTCATCTGCAATCATTCAAGAAATTTACTCAATTCTTGTCCAGATTGTTATAACTATGCCTGTGTTCTGGAGCCTCTCAGAAGGGAGGGTTCTCTGAACAAGATCTTTGCAAAGTTCTCAGGTCTGGAACTGGAACACTTAGACAGCTCTCTCTACTTCCGGGCTTCAGTTGGCCTAAGTTTCAATCCTTGAGATGCTGTAGCCTCTAAAACCTTAAAGAGGCCTGGCTGAGTTTATGGCAGTGTGAAATGTTGCTGGTGTGGAGTGCGGCTCTTGATGGATGAGTGTAGTTAAAGGCTCATCTTGCCAGGATTTCGGCGCGTGCTGCAAGGGTATTTTTGTGCTGCCAGGTAGGGCTTTTTTC
>NW_027204981.1:0-10000 GCF_024711535.1 Dipodomys merriami | reverse complement strand
TGTTTGATGCTGACAGATCTCTTCAGTGATGGATTTCACCTTGATTTTGCTCTCTGCCAGGATGGCAGTGTGCTCCTGTAGTCAGCCTGCCTTGGTTTATGCCTGATGCACTGTGTACTCATTGTATGGTCCTTCCCTGTATACTTTACTGCCCTCAGCCTCATTTTCCTCCTTTATGGCATTAGATGATTGTGTAAACCTCATAGGATTGTTGTCTAAAGTTTTAAGTTAACTGCCTCATTTTTGAACTTGCAAAGACAGTGTTCATAATTTTTATTAAATAAAGTGAACGTCAATAAACACTCCTAACATTTGTGCCTTTAGAAAGAACAACACATAATACTGTTAAAAGTACTCTGGGAAAATTAAAAGTACTCAGGTAAAGGAATTTAAATTAGGTTAACCAGAGCACATTTCTTCTTTGCTTTATGTTGGAGCAATATGCATGTCTACAGGTATGCTTTATCTTGTATGATTCATATTTTATGCCCAATTGGCAAGGTGTTTCCTTTTGTTTGCTGTGGTAACCATGAAAATGTCACTGAGAGGCTGGACTGAACAATTTCAGAGTAATAGCAAACCAGGCATTAGTGCCTCATGCCTGTAATCCTAGCTACTCAGGAGGCTGAGATATGAGGATCAGGATTTGAAGCCAGCCCAGGAAGGAAAGTCTGTGAGACTTTCTTTTTTTTTGTCAGTTATGGGACTTGAACCTGGGGCCTGGGCACTATATCTGAGCTCTTTTGTTCAAGGCTAGCACTCTATTACTTTAAGCCACAGTGTCACTTGTAATTTTCTGGTGGTTAATTGGAGATAAGAGTCTCAAAGACTTCCTCCTCCCCACCACCCCGCTGACTTCAAACCATGATCCTCAGATCTCAGCCTCCTAAATAGCTAGGATTACAGGTGTGAGCCACCCCCCCCCCCCCCCGCCCGCTTTCGGTGAGACTCTTATCATCAATTAACTACAAAAAGTAGAAGTAGAGCTGCGGCTCAAGCAGTAGAACACTCACTAGGTTTGAGCAAAGATACTCAGAGACAGCACTCAGGCCCTGAGTTCACACAGAGGCTTGGAGAGGGAGAGACTTGGAGAGAGAGGGAGAGTTGAAGGGCAAAGGAGTGAGGGGAAGGGGGAAGAGAGAGGAGGAAGAGAGAGGGCTGAGAAAGTCAGACATACTTTAGAGTTAGGAAAGTATGAATGTTGGTGCATGGTAGGAAATAAAACATAGGTCATCCGCTTGTGAGACCAATATACTGTTTGCCAGCTGCCAAACTGAAATTTGACTTTGAGTTTGCTGTAGTCAGTTTGACAGATTATTTTGTTAAGAGGGGCTTGTTTTTCTCTTTTGAATTGTTGGAGGTTTTCATTATTGTTTTTCTAAAGCAGCCAGGATATAGAGGGTAATTTCTCCCTCATAAGGTGGCACCTTAGGGTACTTTTGTGAGTCATTCCTTCTGGGGTTGCTCAAGTTCATTTGAATATGCATTGTTGAGTTGTTATAAATTCATTATTGGCATTTCAGGATTACAGGGAGCTTTGTTACCATCTGGCTAAATGTAATACTTGCATCTTCACATAAAAGTAAAATGTGAGCCAGCACCAGTGGCTCACACCTATAATCCTAGCTACTCAGGAGGCTAACATCTGAGGATTGAGCTACCAATTGGCCAGCAAAAAGCTGGACATGGAGGTGTGACTTAAGTTTAAGTGGTAGAGCACCAGCCTTGAGCTAAAAAGAGCTCAAGGACTATGCCCAGGCCCTGAGTTCAAGCTCTAGGATATGGAATGGCTTAAGCAGAGTCTTTGGAATTTAGGTCATTCCTTCTTCCCAGGAGTGTGTTCCTGTGAGCAGGGAGGATAGAGGGATGGATTTCCTTCAGCATCCTAATGAATCCTAATCATATATTCCTTCAACCCTGTCTGTATCCTCTGAGTTCCTGCTAAGCCGTGTGGTAGAGGCTGCCTAAATTATGAGCTCTTTGAAGGTCAAATGCTGTGTGTATACAACATTCTTTTTAAATCTACAGGGCTGGGGAGTCCTGGAATACATTATTCTTCTCAACAAAACTTGAATTAAACACTATTCTCTCATACTATCCATCTGATGATATGTTTTGCTATGATCATAGAGAACCCTGATCTATTCTAAAGACCCCCCCTTCACATTTACATTTGTTAGTTTTCATATAACTAGCACCACAAATACAACAAATATAACAGAAAGCAAACCACATATGTTTCCTTCTAAAACATTCAGTAGGCTATGGACAGACAGCAGATGTCCTGAGCAGAGATAAAATCTGGCCCAGAAAGTAGCAATACTAGGAAATGAAATACTTTCCTTCTAGCATTTTCTTCTATGCTCTATAGATAGAAGTTAATGTGATAAAGTGTTGTGACCTCCTTGGGGACTTACCAAGAAGCCGTGACTCACACGCAGTGAAGACTTTGGCATTTGACTGCTTCCCCAAATGAGGCCATAGTAAAGTTATCAGAGTTCATTTTTCTAGTCAGGAAAGGTGACAGACAACCAGGGTGTGGCAACATGGAAAAATGAAACCCACAGTCCAGGGAAAAGAGCCATTTGGGTGCTGAATCAGCCCCTATGTTTTATCGTTACTGCTATTTTTGAGATAGAGTTTACAAGTTCAAGGCCCAGGCTAGCCTTGAACTCATGATCTTTCTGTTTCAGCTTCCTGAGTGCTAAGTTTATAGACATGCCCCATATGCAACTTCAGCCTACATCTTAAAAGTTTGTCACAGGACTTGTCAGCAGACATGCAAACAGAGTCTAGTTCTTGAGAACTCCCAAGTCCTTGGCTCTTTCTGATGAGACCAAAATTAACAGGATCAAAGTCCCTGGCACCACTTAGAAAAGGTCAATCCAATCTCCATGTAGTTGAGTGAGTAGAAGGAAGTGACCTGCCAGGACATAGATAAGGAGTTGACCAGGAAGGGAAATTACTATCTTGTCAAGAAGGCTCCAGGCCACCATGCTAAGCTTTGGTTGTATGGGGTGGTCAGAAAGGGGAAAGACCATGGGACCAGAGCAGGCTGGGGGTAGGGCATTGGTGCTAGATTTGGAAATGGAGAGGACTCCGGGCACATTCAAATGTTCATCAAGCATTGTAAACATTAGACAAGTAAAAATGATTATTCCTTAGAAGAATTGTCATTGATACTTCTTTACTACCCTTAGTCCTTCTGCCCTCCCCACCCCCATCCAGGCTTCCACTGAATGTAAGCTGCCTTAATTCTCCTAAATCAAAAAATGTGCTATAAATATATTCATTCTCTAGTTCTTTGAACTCAACATTCATATACATCTTTCCAAGTATTTGCATTTTAGAAGATTGCTATCTGTCTTTGACATGGACGCACTACTTCTGTGAGGTTGTTCTGGAGAAATATGTGATAAAAACTCAGTGTCTGATCTGAGAACTATTCATAATAGCATAAAATGGAAAACAATCCCAAGTCCATTAAAAGGGCTGATCCAGTCAATGGATGAATATGCAGCCATGAAAATGATGCCCTAGAGTGGTCTTTAGTGACACAAATATGTCCACACTGTATTGTGAAGAAAAAACATAAAAGATAACATTATACATATTTATATAAGTATAAATATATAAATGTATAATACATATTACATATATGTGTAAAATATGATCTCATTATAGTAAAAGATATATGGCACATATAAACAAAAATCAGGAAAGGTTGCTTATAAAATGATAAACAGCTAGGATTACATCCCTGTAATCTCAGGAGACTGAGATCTGAGAATCACAGTTCAAAGCCAGCCCGGGCAGAAAAGTCTGTGAAATTCTTATTTCCAAATAATCCACCAGAAAACTGGGAGTGGCACTGTGCTCAAATGGTAGAGTGCTTGCGTTGAGCTGAAGAGCTCAGGACAGTGCATAGGCCCACAGTTCAAGCCCCAGATCAGAAAAAAAAAAAAAAGATAAACATACTTTTCTCTGGATGGTGGAATTACCTGCGGTTTTTAGCTTCTTCTGTAAGTCTCAGTGGGGTCACTAACTATGGATTATTACCTAGCTACCCATCTGGTTATACACCTTTCTACCTGGGTGACTCTGGATCCTCTAGCTAATGTCTCGGGATCAATCTCTTTGTGTGAAATCTGAGATGAGTCTAGTACCAGCCACATACAGTCATGGTGAGGTATTAACAAGACATCGTAGAAGAGACTAAGAATAATAGTGTCTTCTACGCTATGAGAGCAATGTGTGTCACCTATTGTGTCTGTATTTTCTTTTCTTTTCCTTTTTTTCTGCTGATACTTTCTTTAATTTTTTTATTTGTTTAGGATTTATTGATAGCACTGGAAGGTATTGTGTGAAAATTCCATATTTTGAATGTTTACCCCCTCTATGATATTCCCTAAACCTTCTTTCTTCACTCTTCCTTTTGTAATCAATCTTTGGTGGTTTTTTAAAATGCTATACATGTATATGTAACATACTCTGGTCCTCCTCCCTTCTCAGACCTTCTCCGTTCCCCACCTTACACACCTATTCTCATCCTATAGTGTTTCCCTTTTGTGCTTAAGTCCCATTATTCTTGTTACTTTAAAAATAATTTTAGACATGCATTCTGCATATGAGCAGAAATGTGATATTTGGCCTTTTAAGTTTATTTCACTCAATATGATGATTTTCAGTTCCATCTATTTCATTGCAAATTACATAATTATATTCTTTTTTATGGCTAGTAATACTCCATGGTGTATATATACCACATTTTATTTATCCATTCATTACTTGTGGGGAACCTAGTCTGATTCCACTGTTTGGCTACTATGAATAGTACTGGGATAAACATGGGTGCATAAGTACCCCTCTTGTATGTTGATATTTTCTCTTTCAGAGACCCAAGAGTGGAATATCAGGGTCAGAAGCTCATTTTTAGCTTTTTACTGAAACTCCTTACTGATTTCTGTAGTGGCTGGACTAACTGGCATTCCCACCAACAGTGAATGAGGGCACTTTCTTATCCCCCACTTTCACCATCTTTTGTCTGTTCTGACTGGGATGAGATAGAATCTCAATATAGTTGCGATTTGTATTTCTTTTATGACTAAGAATATGGAACATTTTCCTATTCTTATTAGCTAATTGTGTATAACTTTTTAAAGTGGTTTAATTATTTTTGCCTATTTATTAATTGGATTATTTGTTCTTTTGCTGTTTTTATCTTTTGAGTATTTGTGTTTTGCACCCCCAGTCTGTGGGTTTTCTCTTCACTGAGGTAATTGTTCCATTTGTTGTGCAGAAGATTTTAAATTTAGTTAGTCTGATTTGTTCAGTTTTTGTTCTTACATCTGAGCAATTAAGAGTCCTGTCTTTTCTCCAACATATTGGAGAAATGTATTGTTTTGGGCTCCTTTGTCAAAAGTTAAATGGCTTCTATCTGTAGTTTCCACATTATTTTTAAAGTTAGTAAAACAATAAAGCTGTTTTCCTTTTGGGAAAAAGTTAGAGGACAAAATGACGAATGATTGCTGGTAGGATTTGTGGCATTCCCACCAACAGCGCAGGATGAGTTGCCTCTCCTCTCTCCATCCAATACAAACGTGTGAGGATTTTGTCTCAGAATGAGGTTGATCTGCCTGAGACCCTGAAGAGCCAACAGAATCAGAAGATAACAGACTCAGAAAATACCTAGTAAATGGAAATTGGAAGGGTTTTTTTTTAAGAGCACATTTTATTAGCATGATCAGTAAATCTTGAAAACTATGCTTCTTCCCTGGTGAAACTTTTGAGATTTCAAACATATCGTGGCTATAAATAAAGTTTTTCTCTTACTATTAATGGCAGACATTTACAAGGAAAAGCTGAGTTTCATGGATTCTTCACCACGGCTCTCTGGGGAGCTGGAGCTAAGAGAGATGTCCCAGGGGAGCAGCTGGGCCCCCGGCATCTCCGCCTGCTGTTTTCCAGTGCCTTGTTTCCCACATGGGCCTTGCTTCCATATCTGCCCACCCAGTGACCCTGGAGCCTTCCTGAGTACCTGGTTATCCATCTGCTCTTTCTCTTTCCATGTCTCTTCTTTTCCTCTTTCTACCTCTGTGCCTCTTTCTTCAACTGTATTTCTCATTGTCAGCACAGGAAGCATGGCTCTTCAGTGAAATACTTGCTTGTACTCTAGCAAGTACAAGGCCTCTGGGTTTGAACTCTAGACCACCAAAAAAAAAAAAAAAAAAAAAAGCAAGAAAGAAAGGAAGAACAATAACAAAAGACAGATTCATTTTTCATTCTCCCACTGAATTTTCTTCCTTTATAGAAAAACAGAAACCGAAATCAAACCACCTTTTCTAAGTATAGCTCACCACCTTTCCTGTGCTCATTGCCTATCTGGGGAGGGGCTCTGTGCTGTGTCCTTGGCTGAGATGCTGCTCAGCCATTGGGCTGGGGGTGGGGCAGGGGCAGGGATCTGTAAGGGTGTCAGCTCCAGCAGGCCCCGCCTCCACAACTGCCCTTACTGCCCCTACCCCAACTGACTTCATTGGTGGCACACACTTAGGACCTACTTGTCCGGAGGGGCCAGGTTCCCTTTCTCATACCTGGCATCTTTAGCGGTTCTCTCTCATGAGACTTCCCCCAATGTGGGCAGAGTAACCTGCAGACAAGGATTGTCCTCCCACCCCTCAACTGGAGAGCAAGCTCCTGAGCCGTTTGCACTTTCCTCTAGCTCTCACCCCACTGATACAAATGTTCCACGACGAGGAATTCCAGATGGAGCGTGCCAGGCCTGGCACACTCTGTTCTTTAAGCTTTGAGCACTTGGAGCCATGAGCCTTTGTTGTCCCTCAGGATCGCAGAACAGCCTGCATAGAACATTCAGTTCTTTCCCTGCCTCTCACATTCTCTCTCTCTGCCTGCTTCAACCACATGTCTTCCAGGGGCTCCAGAGAGACGGTGGAGAGGGCTAGGGCTTCTCAGAAGCTGGGAGCTCTGTCCCCTTCAGGATCTGTCTAAATCCACAGTCCCAGGCAGGCATGGGAGACTGGAATCTAAGCTGGTGTCTTTAGAAAAAGGTCTGAAGTGAGCAGAATCGCTTGGACTGCTAGTATAAGGATGGGAAGGCAGAACCGGTAGAGGTGAGGTAAGGTGAGTGGAGAGCAAAGGCCAGTTTCCTTGCTGTGGAGGGAGGTGCAGGCAGGGAGAGGCAGAGGGCAGCTGGTTTGTGAGTTCTTCTGTTTTAGGGAAAGGCATAATAAGCCCACATCTCTAGGTCTCTCAGCTCAGGTCCTGGATAGGGCTGGGCCTGAAAGTACCTGGTCACCCCCGCTCCCCTGCATCAGTGGGTCTGTACCCACTGCAGACTCAGTGAAACCTAAATGCACCAGTGCTTAAGTCCATTATAGAAAATAGCATGATACTTATGTATAAACTATGCACATCTTTCCATATATTAAGTCATCTCTTGATTACTTATGACCCCTTAAATACAGTGTAAAATGCTGTTTATTTTATTTTACTTTATTTACTTTATTTAGTTAGTTTTGGTCATGGGGCTTGAACTTAGGACCTGGGTGCTGTCCTGAGCTTTTTTGGTTCAGGCTAGTACTCTACCACTTTGAGCCATAGTGTCACTTCCAGTTTTCTAGTGGTTAATTGTAAAAGATAAGTATATCATGGACTTTCCTGCTTGGGCTGGCTTTGAACTGGGATCCTCAGAGCTCAGCCTCCTGAGTAGCTAGGATTACAGATGTGAGCCACTGGCACCTAGCTTAAAAATGCTATTTAAATAGTTGTTATTCTGTATCACTTAGGGAATGATGACAAAAAAGTCTGTACATGTTCAGTACAGACACAACTTTTCCCCCAATTATTTTTGATGTGTGGTTAGTTGAATCTGCAGATTTGGAGCCTTGGATACAGAGACTCACCTGTATTTAGTACAGGTGTGTCTGATACCTTGCCTAGGCTGCCCGGCTTGTTATTGTTAGTTGCCATGGCAACTGTACCAACCCCCTGCTTAAACTCATTTCTCTCCAAGCCCAGCAACCCACTCAGTCCTGGACATGGTTTTCTTTCCTAACTTTGCTTATTTCTTCCAGGCCTTATGTTCTGCTTCTCATATCACAAACCACCACCCAGCCCAGTAGTGTCTGTGCATCCAACATCCCCGAATCCCAGCTTCTTTACAGCCTGGGAACCTCTGACTTCCGCTGCTCCAAATGTGTTCTTTGGGTCAGCTGCAACTGCAATTCCCAGGAGCCTTTTCAAAATACAGAATTTTGAGAAGACTTACTAAATTGGAACCCACATTTTAAGTCACCAACTAGACTACATTCACATTGAAATTTAAAAACAATGCTATAACCAGTGCTCTTCAACCCATCTGTGGCAACAGACTGTTTTAAAAGAAAAATTCTAATCTGTTACCTCTGCAAAATATAATTAAAATGAGTTCTGAGGAAAGTAGGAGGGTTGGGGGGGGGAAGCCTGAAAATGTTTAGAATACAAACTTCATAAGAATAGACTCGACTGGCATTAGCTCACTCTTTCAAATCATTGCAGATGTCTCTAAATGTTTACTGTCAATCTCTTGTTTGTTTTTCACTGTGGATGAGCAGCAGCCCCCAGACCAGTATTTGTGCCTTAGAGCACTCTTTGAATAGCTACTCTAGATGATCTTCTGTAACTTTTCTTCAGTCATTGTGTCCAATGTCCCAACCTGATATCAGCCTGTCTTGTCTGTCACAAGTCTTTCCTCAGGCTGAGATTTGACTGCAGAGTACTAGATATGTTTGTCAATTACTTAAAAGTGTTAAAATAGCCTCAAGCTCCACAGTCTCCCTTTCCTCCTCTCTTCATCCTTCTCTGCTTAGTGCTGAGCCTGTTGAAGTTCCCAGCAGCGTCAACAGCTCCTCTACAGATCCTCTGGCAGGATCTGGCCCCTGACATGTTGGCAGATGCTGAGGACAAAGAATGAAATGCATGAGGGGGGTGGGGGGTGGGGGGTGAGGGGGTAATCTGTTCCCAGAGCTCCCTCTACTGGCTGTGGCTTGTAGCAACTGGGTTCCACTTCTTCCTTTCTGGCTTAGGGTGGGAGACAAATTTAGTTTCTGGGCTCTGAAGTGTATTGCCATCATGGTTTCCTTAACAACCCAGCCTGCTGTTTTAAAAACACTGATCAATCACTTACTTCTAGCAGGTCCTCTGTCTCCTGCTGGGATGTTGCATGGCACTAAGCACTCTGCCTTGAAAAGGTTGTAGAACTGGTTGAAATTTACTGAATTATCCACCAATCACTTCTGAAAGCATAAAAGGAAATGAATGAGGTGATGGCACAATAGAATTTTTAAAAGTTCGTCTTATATGTGTGTGCAAGTGCACGTGTGTGTGTGTGTGTGTGTGTGTGTGTGTGTGTGTGTGTGCATGTGTACACGAGCTTGCTTAATCTCTCCTTTTCATTTTACCCTTCTTTTCTTGTTTTTGTGTTTTGGTGATTTTATGTTGCATCAACGTTTTGTCTTTATATCCTTAAACATTGTGCTATCCTCCCATTCTTTTGTTCTTAAACAAAATGGGGGGTAGATAAATCCAAGCTATCATTGAAACTAAAAATACAATGACTCTTTTCCTTTTCCATATTTTGTTTTGACTGAAACTGTGAAACCATACTTGAGCTTATGATTCTCTTAACTCTGAAACATTTGTGTCTTCAGCTAGAAATACTTGTTTTCTAGTGCTGTGAATTTCTGAGTCAGGACAGGAATACAATGCAAGTCTGGGGAAACATTCAAGCTCTATGTGCTGGCAATAGCCTCTGTTTCCTTTCTTTTGCCTGTCTTGGGGCTTGAACTCAGGGCTTGGGTGCTGTCCCTGAGTTTCTTTTGCTCAAGGCTATCTCTCCACTATTTAAACCGTAGCTCCACTTACAGCCTTTTTGGTAGTTTATTGTAGATAAGACTCTCATGGACTTTCCTGCCCAGGCTGGTTTTGAACCCTGATCATCAGAGCT